>NC_073630.1:121885000-121887500 GCF_029407905.1 Bubalus kerabau
TTAGGGGTTGGGTTAGGGTTAGGGTTAGGGTTAGGGTTAGGGGTTAGGGTTAGGGTTAGGGTTAGGGTTAGGGTTAGGGTTAGGGTTAGGGTTAGGGTTAGGGTTAGGGTTAGGGTTAGGGTTAGGGTTAGGGTTAGGGTTAGGGTTAGGGTTAGGGTTAGGGTTAGGGTTAGGGTTAGGGTTAGGGGTTAGGGTTAGGGTTAGGGTTAGGGTTAGGGTTAGGGTTAGGGTTAGGGTTAGGGTTAGGGTTAGGGTTAGGGTTAGGGTTAGGGTTAGGGTTAGGGTTAGGGTTAGGGTTAGGGTTAGGGTTAGGGTTAGGGTTAGGGTTAGGGTTAGGGTTAGGGTTAGGGTTAGGGTTAGGGTTAGGGTTAGGGTTAGGGTTAGGGTTAGGGTTAGGGTTAGGGTTAGGTTAGGGTTAGGGTTAGGGTTAGGGTTAGGGTTAGGGTTAGGGTTAGGGTTAGGGTTAGGGTTAGGTTAGGGTTAGGGTTAGGGTTAGGGTTAGGGTTAGGGTTAGGGTTAGGGTTAGGGTTAGGGTTAGGGTTAGGGTTAGGGTTAGGGTTAGGGGTTAGGGTTAGGGTTAGGGTTAGGGTTAGGGTTAGGGTTAGGGTTAGGGTTAGGGTTAGGGTTAGGGTTAGGGTTAGGGTTAGGGTTAGGGTTAGGGTTAGGGTTAGGGTTAGGGTTAGGGTTAGGGTTAGGGTTAGGGTTAGGGTTAGGGTTAGGGTTAGGGTTAGGGTTAGGGTTAGGGTTAGGGTTAGGGTTAGGGTTAGGGTTAGGGTTAGGGTTAGGGTTAGGGTTAGGGTTAGGGTTAGGGTTAGGGTTAGGGTTAGGGTTAGGGTTAGGGTTAGGGTTAGGGTTAGGGTTAGGGTTAGGGTTAGGGTTAGGGTTAGGGTTAGGGTTAGGGTTAGGGTTAGGGTTAGGGTTAGGGTTAGGGTTAGGGTTAGGGTTAGGGTTAGGGTTAGGGTTAGGGTTAGGGTTAGGGTTAGGGTTAGGGTTAGGGTTAGGGTTAGGGTTAGGGTTAGGGTTAGGGTTAGGGTTAGGGTTAGGGTTAGGGTTAGGGTTAGGGTTAGGGTTAGGGTTAGGGTTAGGGTTAGGGTTAGGGTTAGGGTTAGGGTTAGGGTTAGGGTTAGGGTTAGGGTTAGGGTTAGGGTTAGGGTTAGGGTTAGGGTTAGGGTTAGGGTTAGGGTTAGGGTTAGGGTTAGGGTTAGGGTTAGGGTTAGGGTTAGGGTTAGGGTTAGGGTTAGGGTTAGGGTTAGGGTTAGGGTTAGGGTTAGGGTTAGGGTTAGGGTTAGGGTTAGGGTTAGGGTTAGGGTTAGGGTTAGGTTAGGGTTAGGGTTAGGGTTAGGGTTAGGGTTAGGGTTAGGGTTAGGGTTAGGGTTAGGGTTAGGGTTAGGGTTAGGGTTAGGGTTAGGGTTAGGGTTAGGGTTAGGGTTAGGGTTAGGGTTAGGGTTAGGGTTAGGGTTAGGGTTAGGGTTAGGGTTAGGGTTAGGGTTAGGTTAGGGTTAGGGTTAGGGTTAGGGTTAGGGTTAGGGTTAGGGTTAGGGTTAGGGTTAGGGTTAGGGTTAGGGTTAGGGTTAGGGTTAGGGTTAGGGTTAGGGTTAGGGTTAGGGTTAGGGTTAGGGTTAGGTTAGGGTTAGGGTTAGGGTTAGGGTTAGGGTTAGGGTTAGGGTTAGGGTTAGGGTTAGGGTTAGGGTTAGGGTTAGGGTTAGGGTTAGGGTTAGGGTTAGGGTTAGGGTTAGGGTTAGGGTTAGGGTTAGGGTTAGGTTAGGGTTAGGGTTAGGGTTAGGGTTAGGGTTAGGGTTAGGGTTAGGGTTAGGGTTAGGGTTAGGGTTAGGGTTAGGGTTAGGGTTAGGGTTAGGGTTAGGGTTAGGGTTAGGGTTAGGGTTAGGGTTAGGGTTAGGGTTAGGGTTAGGGTTAGGGTTAGGGTTAGGGTTAGGGTTAGGTTAGGGTTAGGGTTAGGGTTAGGGTTAGGGTTAGGGTTAGGGTTAGGGTTAGGGTTAGGTTAGGGTTAGGGTTAGGGTTAGGGTTAGGGTTAGGGTTAGGGTTAGGGTTAGGGTTAGGGTTAGGGTTAGGGTTAGGGTTAGGGTTAGGGTTAGGGTTAGGGTTAGGTTAGGGTTAGGGTTAGGGTTAGGGTTAGGGTTAGGGTTAGGGTTAGGGTTAGGGTTAGGGTTAGGGTTAGGGTTAGGGTTAGGGTTAGGGTTAGGGTTAGGGTTAGGGTTAGGGTTAGGGTTAGGGTTAGGTTAGGGTTAGGGTTAGGGTTAGGGTTAGGGTTAGGGTTAGGGTTAGGGTTAGGGTTAGGGTTAGGGTTAGGGTTAGGGTTAGGGTTAGGGTTAGGGTTAGGGTTAGGGTTAGGGTTAGGGTTAGGGTTAGGGTTAGGGTTAGGGTTAGGGTTAGGGTTAGGGTTAGGGTTAGGGTTAGGGTTAGGGTTAGGGTTAGGGTTAGGGTTAGGGTTAGGGTTAGGGTTAGGGTTAGGGTTAGGGTTAGGGTTAGGGTTAGGGTTAGG